>NW_027263044.1:0-20000 GCF_902827115.2 Pseudochaenichthys georgianus | reverse complement strand
GTAGTTAATTGTAGTCTTTCTTTGTAGGAACATCTGTCGTTGTGGTCTCTTTGTGTGTCATTGTGGTCTCTTTGTGTCTCGTTGTGGTCTCTTTGTGTCTCGTTGTGGTCTCTTTGTGTCTCGTTGTGGTCTCGTTGTGGTCTCTTTGTGTCTCGTTGTGGTCCCCTTGGGTCTCGTTGTGGTCTCTTTGTGTCTCGTTGTGGTCTCTTTGTGTCTCGTTGTGGTCTCTTTGTGTCTCTTTGTGTCTCGTTGTGGTCCCCTTGGGTCTCGTTGTGGTCTCTGTGTCTCGTTGTGGTCTCTTTGTGTCTCGTTGTGGTCTCTTTGTGTCTCGTTGTGGTCCCCTTGGGTCTCGTTGTGGTCTCTTTGTGTGTCGTTGTGGTCTCTTTGTGTCTCGTTATGGTCTCTTTGTGTGTCGTTGTGGTCTCTTTGTGTCTCGTTGTGGTCTCTTTGTGTCTCGTTGTGGTCTCTTTGTGTCTCGTTGTGGTCTCTTTGTGTCTCGTTGTGGTCTCTTTGTAGTTTCTCTGTAGTTGTCTTAAGGCATTTAGTGGAGGTTTGGTGTCTCTTTGTTGTTCTTTTGTGTCGTTGTCTTTGTCTTTGTAGTTGTTTTGTGGCATTTAGTGGACGTTTTGTGTCTCTTGGCAGTGGTTTTGTGTCTTTTGGTAGTAATAGTGTGTCTCTTTACTTCCAGTGTGTTTGTAGTCATTTGTAGTCTCTCTTTGTAAGAATAGCTCTATCATTGTGGTCATTTGTGTCACTTTATGGTCCTTTTAGTCTCTTTGAAGTCTCTTTATTATCATTTTGTGCGTCTTCATCGGTGATGTGTCTGTTTACGGACGTTTAATCGTATTATTATGTCTCTTTGTTGTCATTTTTTGTTTTATTTTGGTCATTTTGCGTCTCTTCCTGGTTGTTAAGTCTCTCTTACGGTGAAGGCGAATGACCTGTTCAGTTATTCCTCTGAGCAGACGTGTTCATCGAGGCTGCACACAAAGGAACCAAGCAGCCTTGGATTTAAGTAATATCTGAATCATATTTTACACGATATGATTCAGATATTCTAAGAGTTTAGGTTCGTTCGTCCGGCCGCTTTTTAGATCCGAAGAAAAGGTTTGAATAAATAAAAAAATCCTCTTTTGAAACGTCAAGGTCAACTCTTGGTGATATTTTATAAAAAGACCGTCTTCAATCTGCTGTTCTTTTATAATTTTAATAACTGAAACTATGAGATAAGACATCTTTGTTTTTTAAAGTGCCACTTTATTACAAAAGTATAAACTTGACATTTCATGAATAGTAATCTTGATATAAAACATTACAATCTTTTGCACTTTAGCACTTAAAAGGACACGCTTTGTCGAGTACAAGACCCTGTAGTCTGAATAGCAAACACACAACATTAGCTGCCACATTTAAGTCAGCGGGCTTTCCAAGAACACGCCGTAGCTTCATGGCTCCAGAAAACAACAAACAGAAAACACTGATTCACATTGCAGCTGGTTTTTTTCCGCACGTTTGGGTAACAAGATAAAGTCATTCCAAAACACACTTAAACATCATAGAAAAAGATAGATTTCTTGACACTGATGATATATTTATTATTCTTTCTCTTTTGTAATGTACATACACGTTGCATCAACATACATATAATCACATTGTTGGCTGGGGAGATTTGGTCGAATGATATATATATATATATAATCGTCCAGGATTTGTAAATTTGTGATCTTTAGGAGGATGATGCTCCGCGAAACCTTTTGCTTCACTTCATTATTTTTTGTAATTTCTGCAATACTTGAACACTGATAACAGAGAGGAGAGAGTTCATCGATGGAGGGATGACGGCAGATCCATGTGACCACAAGGCAAATGTAGATGAACGCTCCACAGACGTGAGGACTGAGCGGAGAGGGAGGTACGTGTGTGTGTGTGTGTGTCTGTCTCCACCTTGCAGTTCTCTTGAGTTTCCTCTCGGTGTGTGAGACGAGAGAAAGTCAACTCTCCCCTCAGAGTCCCGGACGTCTTTAATCTAACTGGCTTTGTGCTCTACAGAGAAATAAAGCAACACACTTTTAAAAATAAAACTCAAAAAAACAACCAACGACAATTTAAAATGAAAAACATTCATATAGAGGAACCACATGACAGTGCTTGATTTTTTTGGTGATTTTTTTTTTTCTAGCATGCAACTTGTAGCAGGCAAAGTGCAGAAACAGCATCAACAAAGTAAAACACTTAATTTACAGACGGCAGTGGAGACAGTGTTCAGTCCATGTCCGGTCAAACTAAACGTGAAGTAGGGCCGGGCAATACATCCCATAATATACCAATATCGTGATATGAGGCGAGATATCGTCTGAGATTTTAGATACTGATGTATTTTTCTAAGCTTACAAGATGATTGGATGTTAAACGGCATTCGAATCACCAATTACTTGTCTTTACTTGCTTAGTCACTAAATGCACATTACTGCTAATTATCTGTTGAGAAAATCTCATTGAGTAAATATTTAGTGACCCCACCAAAGGTCCGTAGTACGATATCGGTATTTGGTCAAACGTATCCCGGTATCAGATTCCCCGACATCGCCCAGCCCCACGTGACGGAGGGAAGTATCCGGTCGCTTTTCCAAACATGATGATGGTCTTAAATGAGTTGAAGCTTTTTAGGAGGAATGCAAAATGTGTGCAATTTATTTACTTATAATACTCTCATAATTGTTTCTCTTGGTCCCTGAGCTTTCAAGTATTTTTGATTAGTAATTCATTCCTTATATATCATTTAAATTCACATCTTGACTCTACAGGGAAGCTCATGATAAGTGCTACCAAAAGATTTCCCACAATGCTGTGCCTTTTCCCGCAATAACAGTCCTGCTCGGACCTTTTTACCCGCTATAATTGAGGAAGAATTTAGGCTTTTTACTTAATTGTGCTTAGCACGTATGCCTCCGTAAAATAGAAGTGCTACTGTTGCCCACAGATCGCTCTGCGGGGTCTTGTGCTCATTTAGTGTTCACTACCTTTGGATTTGTTGTAAGGTTTATAGAGGGGAGCCCGGGTCATAACAGGTCCACATGTTTGTGGGGGGGGCGGGGGCGTTATGACTGAATGTAAACAGTATGTGTTGGGGGGCATGGAGGGTCTCAGGTCCTGATGGAGGGTCTCAGATCCTGATGGAGTGTCTTAAGAACCTGATGGAAGGCCTCAGATCCTGATGGAGGGTCTCAGGTTCTGATGGAGGGTCTCAGAGCCTGATGGAGGGTCTCAGAACCTGATGGAGGGTCTCAGGTATTGATGGAGTGTCTTAAGAACCTGATGGAAGGTCTCAGATCCTGATGGAGGGTCTCAGGTTCTGATGGAGGGTCTCAGAGCCTGATGGAGGGTCTCAGATCCTGATGGAGGGTCTCAGGTTCTGATGGAGGGTCTCAGATCCTGATGGAGGGTCTTTAGAGCCTGATGAGGGTCTCACAGCCCCGTCACGTACATCTCCATGCCGTCGTTGAAGGTGAAGATGGTGGTGGTGCTGGAGGTGTTCGAGCCCTGCTTCAGGTCCCCGATGCTCTCGTACAGGTTCTCCCCCGGCAGCAGCAGGGCTTTGACTTGCTGCAGGTGGGGGGGGGGCTGCTGCTGCGTGGGCGGGGGAGGTGGCGGCTGCTGCTGCTGCAAAGGCTGCTGGGACTTCTTCCTCCGTGGTCTCAGGGTGGCGCAGGTGTTGGGCGGCCTCTCTCTCTTCCAGGCCGCGTCCAGGTTCTCGTAGGCCAGGTCGCACTCCTCCGTGCCGATGGACTCGTAGCAGTGGTCGTCCAGCGCCCCGGCCCTCCCCTCCGGCAAGGCCCACGTCTGCGGCTTCACAACAACACTGAACCCGCCGTCCCGATCCCGGTCCCGGTCCCCCCGACCCAGGGTCCGGAAGCCAGGGTTTCCTGGAGGAGACCCCGGCACCGCTCGCTTCTTCTTCCCTGGTTTACACACCTTCGAGTACATCTCCGCCACCTGAGAAGAAAATGAAAGTTACGTATGAAACTACGGTTCTATGAATCCTGGATGATCGCCAGAGGCAGTGCCTAGCACTGGATCTTCTGTCTCGCGCATGCGCAGGACGAGTATTTATGTCAACAAGTCACGTGTGACCTTGCATGATCCCGGAAAGCATAAGCTCCGGTGTTGTCAATGAGTTCAGTCCTATGGAATATTCTCGCGGGAACACGGGATTCCGAGTGACTAAGAACTCTGGCGGTCATCCAGGATTCATAGAATCGTTCTATGTCATCCTTACTGACCGCCAGAGGCAGTGCTTAGCACTGGATGACTTATATCAACAGAGTCACAAGGAAACGTGAGTACCCACCTTATAGGGATGGACTAGGTGGACTCTGCAGGAGGACCACACCCAACGGCATAAGAGTTATGACCTCTCGTCCCCCTCTCCTGATGGGGGGTCAAACCGTGCCAGCTGGATAGGCCGATTGAGATGAGAGCGTGCCAGCACCTGAGGGAGGAACGCTGTATTCGGCCATAAAGTGACACCTGTTCCAGCTCAGACACGAGCTGTTCACGGACGAAGGCCTGTAGCTCACTTACACGCTTTGCTGTGACAAGGGTTCAAAGGGAGGCGAGCATAGGGCGTCCGGCACCACGGGCAGGTCCCATGCAGGAGTCCTTATGCTGCGTTCACCCCGGACGCGATGCGATGTTTGGGGGCGGCGCGAATACATGTAAAGTCAATGCAGAGACGCGGAGAGACGCGAATTCGCTCCGACGGCGAGCATGAAGCGGTGGACGCGGCGCGAATCACGCAATTGAGGCGATTGAACTGTGCTGCGTCAAACGCGAGAGTTCCATCTTTTCAACTCGAGCGTCAAATTCACGTGACGCGTTCTCACGGAAGCCAATCAGCGGTGAGGATCTCAGCCTGCCGTCACTGACGTTCAACCCGAAAACATCAGCCGTTAGCTGTTAGCTGTTAGCCCTCAGAGCTCACAGCTTCTCATATCTGTTCAGAAACTGGACAAAAGTTAAACAAGTACAAAACACAGACTGTCTGTGTCATGGAGAATACAGTCGCTGCTTTATTTATGTCTGTAGGCCGTTGTTATGAGTGTAGAATGAGCATCTACAACGTTAGCTTAGCCTGATCGATCCGATCTCCATTCAGAAAACAAGCATTTTAAGGTTTTTCGCCTGCCGTCTGTCTGCAGACTTGTCAAAGCATTAATTCATGGTTCTTACTAACTTAGGGTTTAACTTAACTTCCCTAACTCTTATCAGTATGTTGTTACTTCAGAATCATTTAGAAACGTGTATTACAATTTAATCACGGTGAAATATGTTCATTTTCTTGTAGTTGTAGCCCCCGACTCGTCCCGAGCCAGCGCGTCTAGTTTGAATAATGCAAATAAACACAGCTGGCAGCCGCGGTTAAACTCGAGCGATTAGAGCGAAGCGAATATTCGCATCGCGTCCGGTGTGAACGCAGTATTAGGACGTTCGGGGGGCGCAGCCTCAGGGCTCCCCTTAAGAAGAGGGATGCCAGCCTGTGGCTCCCCACTGTGTTGTTGTCAACCCTTGCATGTTGAGATGAGGTAGCAGCCACATACACCCTGACGGTAGCGGGACACCGGCCGTCATCCAGGAGGGACCGCAGGAAGTCAAAGATAGTTGGCACCGAGCAATGCACTGGGTCCTCGTTTCGCCATTGGCACCAGTCAGAAAATAGTTTCCACCTGTGTTCGTACTGTATACGAGTAGACGGTGCCCTGGCATTGAGAATAGTCCTCTTGACAGGCTCTATGCAGTCGCTCAGCAGCGGGTCGGGCCCTCCAGTGGCAAGACCCACAGCTGAAGGCGGCAGGGGTCGGGATGACCCTCCAGCTGAGAGGAGGTCCTTCCTGTTGGGCCGGTCCGGGGCTCCTGAGAGTCCGAACGGTGAAGACCGCGGTTCTCTCCCTTGGGAGGGACAGCTCGTCGCAGCCTTCGGAGGGCAAGTCGCGTTTAACCCTCAGCTCCGACAGACGTGATCATAAGGCTACAGATAGCGATGAGCTTGAATGATCAAATCTTGATAGCTTTGCCTGGCTTCCGCTCTCAGAGTAGTAGCCTGCGCAGCGAGAAGATGAAAAAGGACTGAACTCGTTGACAACACCAGAACTTATGCTTTCCAGGGTCATGTGACTTTGTTGACATAAATACTCGACCTGCGTATGCACGAGACAGAAGATATCCAGTCCTAAGCACTGCCTCTGGCGGTCAGTAAGGATGAAATAGAACCTCACTGAGAACACCCGCTGTAGGAAAGACAATGATAAAACAAAATTGGAAATTTGGGAATACTCAAAAGGTTAAAGGTCTCCTCTTATACTCTTTTCATCAATGTATCACAGGTCTCAGATATATACAGAGCCTGTCTCTGATTGGCTGAAACACCAAACAGATCATTGCAGCATTACCCATAATCCCCTCTGTTTCAGCCCTGTTTCCAAAGTGCTGATTCTCTGTCTGTTACTTCAGATGAAAATAAGGAGCCCCTCCCCACGCCCCTCTGAGAGACATCTGGTTACAAAGAACTCAACGGTGCTCTAGAGGAGATTCAGGTGATTTTTTGTCTTGCGTAATCATTAGCCAATCAGCAACCAAGGTAACTATATGTTCTTATTCACAGCCACACATAACAGTATCGTATAGGAAAATAAGAGAAACAAAAAAATACTTAGTTCCCACTTAACGGAAAGAAATAAAACATCACATGAACAAGGAAAAGTGCAACCTCTGTGTCCTAATGGAGAAGAAAGCGACGCATAATAATAATAACACGTAGCTTAAACACGGTAATAAATGCAGTGTGATTTTGAGGTCCCTTTAACAGATAAAGCGTGTTGATGCTCAGACTCACCACAGCAGCAGACGGCTGGATATTCTCCACCGTGTGAGCACCCAGCTGACCCAGGGCCTTATTTTGGTGCATGAGCATCTCCTCTTCCTCCGGAGGCTTCCAGATGTACTGCTCTCCGTTGCCCATAAACATCACCTCCTGTCAACAGAATCAGGGCACAGCTCGTCACACGGTCACCGGGACTTGGGATTATACAACGTGCATTTTAAAGAACAGACCAGATGGGATTCATAACAGACAAATGGGCCTCTTTAAACATGCAGATAAATGTGGGGGGTTACCTTGGTTGCTGATTGGCTAATGGCTACATGAGACAAAACATCGTTATGACATCACAAAGTGGCCAAAATCTGATCAGCTCGTTTTCAGACAGGTTTTTATAGAAATGGATCAAAAAGAGAGAGAATCTTTGTTCCTGAGACATTCAGAGTCTCTTTCCACAGAGGGGACACATGTTGATGTAGAAGAGACATGGAGAAGAGGGGACACATGTTGATGTAGAAGAGACATGGAGAAGAGGGGACACATGTTGATGTAGAAGAGACATGAAGAAGAGGGGACACATGTTGATGTAGAAGAGACATGAAGAAGAGGGGACACATGTTGATGTAGAAGAGACATGAAGAAGAGGGGACACATGTTGATGTAGAAGAGACATGGAGAAGAGGGGACACATGTTGATGTAGAAGAGACATGAAGAAGAGGGGACACATGTTGATGTAGAAGAGACATGAAGAAGAGGGGACACATGTTGATGTAGAGGAGAGATGAAGAAGAGGGGACACATGTTGATGAAGAAGAGACATGAAGAAGAGGGACACATGTTGATGTAGAAGAGACATGAAGAAGAGGGGACACATGTTGATGTAGAGGAGACATGAAGAAGAGGGGACACATGTTGATGTAGAAGAGACATGAAGAAGAGGGGACACATGTTGATGTAGAAGAGACATGAGAAGAGGGGACACATGTTGATGTAGAAGAGACATGAAGAAGAGGGGACACATGTTGATGTAGAAGAGACATGGAGAAGAGGGGACACATGTTGATGTAGAAGAGACATGAAGAAGAGGGGACACATGTTGATGTAGAAGAGACATGGAGAAGTGGGGACACATGTTGATGTAGAAGAGACATGGGGAAGAGGGGACACATGTTGATGAAGAAGAGACATGAAGAAGAGGATTTTGCACAATAGGTGACCTTTAATGTAAATATTAACAGTAGTGCAAAAACACGGCAGATACGTAATTGCACGTTATTATAGAATATTAATAATAATAATGTTATCAATAAACGTGCTGAGTGAGCATTACACTCGTGCTAGATTTCCATGCAGGAGGTTTTCCCTGGAAGGTGAGGCTGTGAGGAAGCATGCTCAGTTTCAACATGTTGCATCATCCACAGAGCAGACAGCCAACACGTGTTAGTCTGTGAACTGTGCGCGTGTTCCTGAACCCGGGTCACAGAACAAAGCGTAACCTGCTGGTCTCACACGGGTCATCCGCTATAAAAACAGGACAGACTCTGAACATATGGAGGACGGGACCCCGCTGAGAGCAGGACAACATATATAACTATCGGACACGTGATCACGTCTCCCTGCCCAGACTGCTAAGTAGGTGCTAACAAATCATCTGCACGGTGGAGATAAATGCAGAGCAAACTGCAGCGTTGGCACGATTACAACCGTGAAGATCACCTGCAGCTTCAACAGGGAATGAATGTGGTACACACGATACTGACAAAGAACTACAGAAGAATCAAACATGACATATCGATGCAGCCGGAAACATGAATCTAACCCCGACTATCAAGCCGAAGATTTGACCAGACACTGGGTATCGTCACACTATAAGACTCAATGCAGATTTTGGACCGATCAGATTAGATATTGGGCTCATAATTTTGTATACGTGGTGTAAGAATTTAAAATCAATGTTTAATGATGTAATATAGTTTAAACATACAGTAATTGTATAACAGTTTTATTGTGAAAACATTTCCGGTTAGCATTCACCTGCGGTTTAAGTTTATTTTGAAAAGCTATTCCGGAAGAGATCTCCGCAGTACCAACAGTAAGCTTGACTTCCGGCTTTAACAAAAACGCCATTACAGCCGTTAAAATGCATTAAATAAAAAGTCATGAACGAGAGTATGAGGAGAAAAGGCGTGTGAAGTTATGTAATGAATGTACAACGTCTAAATCCCCTGTTATGCACGATAACGGACATTGAAGACCGAGGTGGGAGGTCCCGCTACATCGCCAACCGGCACGTGAGGAGGAGCCAACGGAGGATCCATAACCAGCCGCCGACGTGCGTGGTTGGGTCTCTCTTCCTTCGCTGCAGACCCGAGAACACAGCTGTGTGCTCCCGACTACCTTCTGTCTGATTCATTACCACGCTATTTAATTAAAGTAACCAATCTGACCTTTCTCAGCGACTCCATTGTCTCTTACTTTTTAAGCTTCTCTCCTGGGACGCGGGAACAACGGACAAAGCTAATAAGTGGCCAATATGAGATTCCAGTCTGAACCGGTCACTGTCCTGACCCAAAGAACAACAACACAGACGTCAAACACGGCTACTTGATCTGCAGTAGAGCAGATGATAATGTGCACATTGAGATAAAGAGACGATTTATTTTGTTTCAGCTTTTTGTGGAGCTATGACTGTTACAAACTGCTTTGATACGGAGGTGTGTGTGTAATCGTAGCCAGGAGAGGTTGGATGATCACTTGTGTTTTAGCTTATTCCCTGGACCTAGCCTTGTTCTTCTGTGGTAAAGATTCCAATAAACTTTGAGCATGGTACACCTGGAGTACTGCCATTTTTATCGCTATCTCCGACTTTTATTTTTGTACTCTATTTTATTTTTTATTTTTGTATTTCTTATTATTACAATTATCTGTTTAATCTCTCAAAGTGTATCAGTATCCCTTGTTGTGAAGCACTTCGAGATTTGTCTTGGCAGATGAGAAGCGCTATATAAATTAAATATATTATATATTAAAGATGTATTTCGATATGCTTTGAAACACAGACCAGTAACGATGCAACTCCTCAAGTGTATCTCGAACTGAAGTCACTGCTACTCTGCCTCCTGGTCTTGCAATCCGATATGATGGGTCAGACTCGTGGTGCATCGCAAACCAGCATCTGATTGAGGACCAAACAAGAAAGTGGTCCAAGAATGTCAAAGATCAGATTCCTAAAACATGAATGGACTGATTTGTGTGACATTTTAAAGAACTAACTCCGCCTTCAAACAAATGGATGCTTGTGTTCATATCTCGCTTTTACCGAAAGCAACACAGCCAGTAATTCTTCCATTGAGTCACAAGGCATCACCTCGAGTCTTAAATCCGCTTTATGTGATCCTGTCAGACCTCTGGAGAACCACGAGAAACCCAACTCAGCTTTTCATCTCCGCCTCCAGCACACACTCCTTCATCCCATGAAACGGAAACACCTCAACATTACGACGTCTGTCCCGGCCGACCACAAACAAGATGTGTTGTTATTGCCTTTGTTTCGAGCGACACCAAACACAAGGTCACCAACAGCATGTGGTTCCCTCTTTCCGTTACTGACCAGGTTGTGTGAGAATCTGGTGCCATTCAGGTATCATACAGACAGTGTTGTGAAGTAAATAATAACATACGGGTAAATGAAATCAGTTACAGAAACACATCAAGTACAGTAGTCTGCGACCAGACTGGCTCTACTCATTTGGCTTCATCACCTTTTGAGCTACGTTTCTTATTGTTTCTCTCGGTTGGTTTTGCATCGGTTTAAGAGACTAGCCGACCACATCGTGACCGTGTTGTCGGACAAGATCAACTTTGAGAGAACAATTAAACCATCAATACCCCTTCGATAATAAGGAGGTTGAAATGTTACTTTAACACAAATAGCCAAATGTTAGAACCAAGTTTAGCTCAGAGACAATTTATTTTACGTAAACAATCTTAACATAAGATCCACTTACTAGCTTTTCCACTTTCAACTGCATCTCATGGTCTTCATCGGCGTATGGAGTTTGCCCACTTGTCATGGAGATGAGATGCAGCTGAAAGCGCTAAACAAAAGTGTTTGGTAAGTGCACCTTGTCCTTCATTTTTATAGCACTTTATGGAATTTAAACACTGTGAAATGTTTTGGAAAATACTGAGTGTCCTCTTCCAACATGAGAGTGGCATGCTAACAAAGGTATCCCAAGTGTAGCTGTGAACATGACAGGATGTGTGATGACCTGGAAGAGCATCAGGAGTGGAGTGCACCAGCTGGGCGTAACTCTACGTCCGACGTAGAACCGAAGGTTAAGACCAAACTAAAGTTATGACGAGTGCACCACTTAGACTTAAGCCCTGTATGCGTTGCGCCCGGGTGTAACTTGTACGCCTAGTATGGAGCAGGCGTAAATCGGAAAGACAGACTAGTATCCGTAGTAACGTAAAACAGGCAAGAAGGATATTAACGATGGCAGGGCGTCTTGTTTACATGTTTAACAATGAAAGGGCATTAAGAAGAGAAAGAGTCGTCCGTGATGGAACAAACCCACTGGACATCTATTCAGTGAGCTGATAGAGAGGTTTCGTTTCGGCAGACAAGCCCTTTTTGATTTAATCGAGGAGATCTCCCCTCAACTCCAGCACGGATCAGATCGAAACGCTGCGCTGATTGCACTCAGATTCTACGCGAACGGGGCCTTTCAGAAATACTGTGGGAGACAAGTTTAATGTTCATCGCACAACTGCATGTCGGGCGATAAGACACGTTCCATTGGCCCTCCAGCACCGATTTCTTTCTCCGTCAGTTCCCGCTGTAGCTCTGACAAATCCCTCTCTCTCTTTCGGGGTGCGGCCATTTGGGATTCCCCTTGAGTCATCGCTGACGCTGTGGGTGTGGGACTTCCCTCTTCTCTGCGGTCCTCTGAGTCTGTAAAATGGCGTTGCTTGGCAACAATTACTGTTTCGCGTGTATTCACGTGGACGCGCGTCTTAAGACCAGGCGCAGCTACGCCCGAGACTAGTCAGGCTTGGTGCACTCGGTGTAAATTCGAATCACTACGTCGGACGTAGCTAAGCCCGAGGTTAGAGTTAAGCCCTACTTTTTTACGCCCATCTGGTGCACTCCACTCCTGGACTGTTTGAGGCAGATGATAGCTATGTGATGAACATGATGATTCAGCCTCTATGGAGAGAGACATCAAGCATGCTCATTTCTGACGTGGAGCTAATCTGAAGTAAACATTGAATACTGCTTTCTATTCCTCCATCTTGTGACTGTGTGACTCCCTCTCTTGGATATCAGCATGTGAAGGACACTGCTCAGGAACTAGCTGATGCTCTGTATGTGATGACTGCTTCCATTCTGGAGAGGATCACAGATACATGGATCCTGAGGTTGAAGATCATACCTGGCTGCTATATCTTCAGAAATGTGTTCGATCTCTCTGTGTCCGTACACACAAACTGAAAGATTGGCAATGAAGTTGACTTTGACATTTGACTATGTGTGTGTACCAACCTTTGGGAATGCGGGCACGTTGAAGGCGTCCTGGTTCCTGCGGGGCAGCTTGGTGCTGTGGGGGTGAGTGGGGTGGGGGGGGTGGGGGAGCAGGGTGAGATGGGGGAGGGTGTCTCTGTTGAGGCACCGGCGCCTCCGCCATGTCTGTCCCGCTGTCTCTCTTCTGCGGCGCCTTGTCCGCCTTCCTCAGCTTCCGGACGCAGGCGTACTCAGCCGTCTCAGGAGGAGGAGGAGCGGGCTGCATGACCTCAGAGTCGGGCATCCCTCCCTCAGCGTCTCCGTCAGGGTCCGGAGGCGCCGGGGTGTTGGCGGGCACAGCGGGGGGGGCCGGGGTGTCCGTCTGCCCGGCCCTGCCTACCATGGCGTACAGGGCATCGTCAGTACGAGCAGCGACCTCTGAGTAAGTGTGCTCCCCGTCCTCGGCCCCGGGGGGGATCTGGGGGAGCTGCCTGCCTTGAGAACGAACCAGAGTTAGACCTGCCGGGCAGCAGCAGAAGGTCCAGACTGAGGACCCAGCGTTGCCAGATACGGGACGGAACTATCCTCACAGAGGTTTAACTGGATCAGATTTAGACTTAAAACTGCTACCTCCAAATGTTTGATGGATAGATTTTGACTTAAGTTATTTATGTGGATCGTAACCACCTCTCGAACCAGTAGGCGTCAATATCTAATTTTACAGAACAACTATTTGACAAGCCTAGAACTATACCAACATTCGTTTTTTTAGTAGTATTCTGTGAAAAAGGTCCATAAGTCCATCTGTCAGACAATATTTGTAATACTCCTCTAAAGCAGGAATTAATTAATCCTTAATTAATTAAATTAATCCTTAAACCTAGAAATTACTTAGCATTTCAGCACTTCCTGTTCTGTTTCTTAAAGTCAATGGTTTTTGGAATTATATTCCCTAAACAAGGTCTATGATTAACAAAAGCTGGAAGATTTTAACGTTTGTACTACGATAAGATACATTTTTCCTACTGGGAATTTGTATGTGTCTTATTAATGGCGGTTGCTAACAAGTGTCTTGATGAGACGACCAAAAGTCATCACGCCCAACATTTAGCTTAGCGGTGGTGACGTGAAGTCATGTGACCGTGCTGTAGTTTCTTTATAGCCCAACATTAGCCTCCTTTAGCTTAGCGGTGGTGACGTGAAGTCATGTGACCGTGCTGTAGTTCCTTTATAGCCCAACATTAGCCACCTTTAGCTTAGCGGTGGTGACGTAAAGTCATGTGACCGTGCTGTAGTTCCTTTATAGCCCAACATTAGCCACCTTTAGCTTAGCGGTGGAGACGTGAAGTCATGTGACTGTGCTGTAGTTCCTTTATAGCCCAACATTAGCCACCTTTAGCTTAGCGGTGGTGACGTGAAGTCATGTGACCGTGCTGTAGTTCCTTTATAGCCCAACATTAGCCACCTTTAGCTTAGCGGTGGTGACGTAAAGTCATGTGACCGTGCTGTAGTTCCTTTATAGCCCAACATTAGCCACCTTTAGCTTAGCGGTGGAGACGTGAAGTCATGTGACTGTGCTGTAGTTCCTTTATAGCCCAACATTAGCCACCTTTAGCTTAGCGGTGGTGACGTGAAGTCATGTGACCGTGCTGTAGTTCCTTTATAGCCCAACATTAGCCACCTTTAGCTTAGCGGTGGTGACGTGAAGTCATGTGACCGTGCTGTAGTTCCTTTATAGCCCAACATTAGCCACCTTTAGCTTAGCGGTGGTGACGTGAAGTCATGTGACCGTGCTGTAGTTCCTTTATAGCCCAACATTAGCCACCTTTAGCTTAGCGGTGGAGACTTAAAGTCATGTGACCGTGCTGTAGTTCCTTTATAGCCCAATATTAGCCACCTTTAGCTTAGCGGTGGAGACGTGAAGTCATGTGACTGTGCTGTAGTTCCTTTATAGCCCAACATTAGCCACCTTTAGCTTAGCGGTAGTGACGTGAAGTCATGTGACCGTGCTGTAGTTCCTTTATAGCCCAGCATTAGCCACCTTTAGCTTAGCGGTGGTGACGTGAAGTCATGTGACCATGCTGTAGTTCCTTTATAGCCCAACATTAGCCACCTTTAGCTTAGCGGTTTTGACGTGAAGTCATGTGACCATACTGTAGTTCCTTTATAGCCATAGTTAGTTTTTTACTTCTTGACATTGCATTTAAGATTGGGAAACCCTTAAAGGTATGCTGTGATTATCCTGCTGTATCATAAAGGTTTGCTTATTTTCTGACTCAAACTGAAGCTATACAATTATCTTTGGGTGATATTGATCCTACAGAGTGTAACATTATTGGATAAATATGATCATTATTGTACATCTGGCAACACTGGGGACCTTTCTTTTTTTAGGAGCCTCTGAAAGGCACCATAAAACCAAACTCACACACATGTCCTCCTCTGTACTGGACACACAGTAGTGAACACGAATACATCTCCCGTTGACAGAGACAGAGCTGACGCTGAGCTTTGAGGAAAACGCTTCCAAATGGACTTCGGGACGGATCTGAAGCGGGACATATGTTTCTGCTGACACTGAGCCACAAGCACAGGAACTTGGCTCCCTGCTCGTCTCTTAAAGAGAGAAAGATGAAGCATGTTCACAAACACAGAGTCCAGAGGAAAGGGACGAGGAGGGAATGTGAGGCGAGTTCTGTTTTAGGGTCAAATGCATTTTGGGTTTTGCATGAATTTAGGGCCGGATCAGATACGGAGGGAAATGTGCGGTGAGACGACGCAAATGTTTCATTGCATTAATCTATGTTTGTAATGTTGTTTTTGCGGACCCCAGCTTGGCATTAAAATAATAATAAATAATATTAGAAAAAATAATCCCAAGAAATAAATATATATAAATAGTAATAATAATAAATAATCATTTTAGAAAAACAATTCAGAAACCCATTTATGACATTCAAAAAATACATATTATTATAATTATAATAAGCAAATTGAGAGCACATACAGTATAAACAATGCCAATACAAATAATAATACAAATAGGGAATACAAATTAAGTTAAAAAAAAGCACCATATAATATCAAAACATTAAAAGAAACATATTTAATATAAAATATAAAATGATTAAGGACATTTACATCAAATCAGAACATGCTACAATTTCCAGTTTTGCCATTTCCATGGATTGACTCTGATAAAAACCTTGTATCTCCACTGTTTGTGACTTTAATGATTTTAAATAGGATTAAAAGTACTTTAATGAAGTGATGAAATATAATGAAAATAGTGTATCTATTCTCAATATTCTGACTCTGTGCTCTTTGCTTTGTGACATTTACTGAATCAAACAGAAAGGGCATTGCATTAGAATCGCTGACTGCACCTTCAATGAAGCCAAAAGTGCTTTGTCATGCCGCTGACACACACACACACACACACACACACACACACACACACACACACACACACACACCACACACACACACACACACACACACACACACACACACACACACACACACACACACACACACACACACACACACACACACACACACACACACACACACACACACACACACACACACACACACACACGCACACGCACACACACACACACAGTGTAATTTCATTAAGGAGATACAGGGTTTCCACAGGTCAGCGTTTGCTTGAGATGGATGGACTCACTTTTGCCATTGCAGTTCATCTTGTTCATCTCAGCGTCTGATTTACTGATGGAGCGCAGCTTGGACTGTCGGAGAATACCCTGACACACACACACACACACACACACACACACACACACACACACACACACACACACACACACACACACACACACACACACACACACACACACACACACACACACACACACACACACACACACACACACACACACACACACACACACACACACACACACACACACACACACACACACACACACACACACACACACACACACACAGGGGGGCCAGTTAAACAGTATTTAGGATGAAGACGGGTCCTCTGAATGATTTAGTGAAGATATCTACCATGTCCATGAGACGGTGTTTTCCACCCTCGCCGGGAACATTGTGCGTCTTTCCCTTCCTGAAAGCACACAAGCAGATACTTAGAACAGTGTGTGTGTGTGTGTGTGTGTGTGTGTGTGCGTGTGTGCGTGTGCAGAGTCACTGTCCATGTGTGTCTGAGTCATGTCTTATGACTGTGCACATTAGAGAAACATTTGCATCTGTGCGTGACAGTGATGGGATACTTACTCAAGAGGATATTAAAGTACTACGAGGTTCCTCCAGTTTCTTTACACTTCCACTGCTCTTCATTTTAAGGTTCAATGTTAGTTTTGTCGCTTGACCTTTTTCTTTAATCTTTAGTTTCCAGGACTATTTAAATGCTCGTTTGCACTTCGGCTCATAAAACGTTCTCACCATTTCTTTTATTCTTCCAACTCTCAACAGAGAGGAAAAGCTCTGGAGATTGTGTGTGTGTGTGTGTGTGTGTGTGTGTGTATGTGTGTGCGTGTGCGTGTGTGTATCGAGTTTGGATATGTGTGTGTATCAATTGAGATTTAATGTGTATATATAAAGTTTGAATGTATGTGATTGTTTGTGTGTGTGTGTGTATGTGTATGGAGTGTGTGTATGGAGTGTGTGTGTGTGTGCGTGTGTGTGTATGTGTATGGAGTGTGTGTGTATGGAGTGTGTGTGTATGGAGTGTGTGTGTGTGTGTGTGTATGGAGTGTGTGTATGGAGTGTGTGTGTGTGTGTGTGTGTGTCTCACCGCTGGCAGCCCACACACAGCACCACGATGAGGATGGTGACCACGAAGGCGGAGGCAGCAGCGATGGCGCCCAGCAGCAGCACTTTGCCGTAGGGAGGAGCCGTGAAGTTCAGCCCGTCTTGCATGGAGGCCATGTGGGAGCGCTGACGCTCACTTACACACACTCTCACACACACACACACACACACACACCCTCGCAACTCATCCACGCAGGGCCGCGCTCTCGCTAGGATCTGCAGAGAGGAAGACAGAATCACGGTTGTTATTATAAAGTAGTTTTCCGCTTAATTTTGACATGCACTAAAACCTACACGCACGCCACAGGAGAGGGAACGCGCAGTCCGCCGAACAGAGCCTCTTCAAGGCTTACTGCCATGTGTACACACTGTAGCTACAGGGTAGGTACATCAATGACAAAGTAAATACAAATACAATAGAATAGTGCAATAAGAGTCTATATACAAGTCATTGGAATATATCAGAGAAGTAATTTGTAAGTTGCAGACAGATGAATGTTATGGATGTTGCTTCAGCAGTTCAGGCTTAGCAGTCCTGTGGGAGGAAGCTGTCTCTGGTTTAAGAGCATCTAAAAAAGGGTTAGAGCCAGGGGCGGACTGCGGGGAAAAAGTGGCCCGGGATTAATTGACAGACAGGCCCACTTAATGCGCGGCATGTATCGGCCGGCCGGCGACGAAAGTATGTAATTTAACAAAAAACCCAATGCATTTAATGTTATTTTGGACAATTATTCATATAGTAATCACATTGAGCCCTTGAGTTGCCTAGAGCAAAAATAGTTACGGCATATATTTAGTGATTTTAATGTTAACAGATCTTTGATGCAATAACATGTGGACCCAATTTGCCTGACTTGACACATGGAATAAAACATGGGCGACGTACGAAGCATCCTCAATGTGGGTGAGACCATTTAACAGGGGGCGTGGGCAGGTGGTGGACCTCACCTCCTCTAGGGGGGTCCGGGGGTAACCTCCCCCGGGAAGATTTTTTTTTAAATGTCGAAGTTAAAAGCATCAATCTGGTCCATTTTGAGAGCAAAATTAGGGACTAAATCTATGGCAGTCAGTGGGGGCTTGGACTGTGAGCCGTAGGGTCGCCGGTTCAAGTCCCGGACCAGACCTATTTGGAGTGTGGACTTCTACTTGGAGAGGTCCCAGTTCACCTCCTGCCCTGCCGTGGTGCCCTTGAGCAAGAAACCAGACAAGGCTGTACCTTTAGTAATGAATATTAAATGTTGAGAGGAAATCTTTCCACCAATAATTCCAATAAGTAATCCAAAATGTATTCACTTCAGGTTTACGAAAGTAACTGTAATCAGATTACTCGTTTTTCAAATGTAACGCGAGCTGAATACAGTTACTTGATTTTTGTATTCTGATTACGTAACGCCGTTACATGTATTCCATTACAACCCAACCCTGGCCACACCCCACTGGGCTGGGCCGGAACACTTACAAATGTGGGCCGGTAGGATTTAGGATTTTTTTTTAGAAACTTATTTTTTTTTTTTGGCCCTCCGGCCCACACACAGCACCGGCCCACCGGGGGAACTCCCGGTATTCCCGATGGCCAGTCCGCCCCTGGTTAGAGCCGTGCAGTTTTACAAAGAGTTAACGTTGTGCGTGAACGAGCTTCATTACAGCACTGATTTCAACCTATACTAAATATAGAGTAGGTCATAAGAGCATCAGGAACAGAGTGGAGAGCAGCAGACTAGAGGCCTCCGGCTTCTTCCTGTTGCACGGATTACTCTGTCACACTTACACACACATCAACACACCTGCACACCCCCCCCCCCTGAACAAAAGGGTTTGTAGCGCATAAAGAGAGCTAAGTAACCAACAGCCAATGAGATGCAAGCTGCACCGCTCTTAAACGTCTAATAAAAGCCATGCAGGTATTTGAGTTGCGGTTTACTTCAACATGTGTGAAATCTGTCATTTTTATCTGGGATCTAAAAGAAGCCTGCGTCACACAGCGCAACAACCAGCTGCTTTTAGTATTGATTAGTGTGTGTGTGTGTGTGTGTGTGTGAGTGTGTGTGTGTGTGTGTGTGTGTGTGTGTGAGTGAGGGGTGTGTGTTCGTCGAGTTTGGATGTGTATGAATTGAGATTTTTTGTGTATATATAAAATGTTGAATGTATGTGTGTGTGTGTGTGTGTGTGTGTGTGTGTGTGTGTGTGTGTGTGTGTGAGAGAGAGAGAGAGAGAGAGAGTGTGTGTGTGTGTGTGTGTGTGTGTGTGTGTGTGTGTGTGTGTGTGTGTGTGTGTGTGTGTGTGTGTGTGTGTGTGTGTGTGTGTGTGTGTGTGTGTGTGTGTGTGTGTGTGTGTGTGAGAGAGAGTGTGTGTGAGAGTGTGTGTGTGTGGCCTAGCATTACTATACTTGTGGGGACCTAAATCTGTTTACACAGTCACGTGTGGGGACTCACCTCACCTTAATGACCCCCCTTATGGGGACCTCCAATGTGTCCCCATAAGGGGGGTCATTAATTTTAGGGTGAAGACTTGGTTAGGGTTAGGCATGTGTTGGTTATGGTTCAGGTTAGGATAAGTATCCAGGAAATGCATGTAAGTCAATGTAATGTCCCCTGAAGTGATGTATACCTGGTATGTGTGTGTGAGAGTGTGTGTGTGTGTGTGTGTGAGAGTGTGTGTGTATTATCACTTCAAAATGTCTGCTTTATAACCACATTAAACCAGACGTTAGTTGTGCACACTGACAGTCTGAAGCACGTGAGCAGACACAGCATTTCCTAAAGTGTAGACCCTTGAAACAGGAGGAAATGTGTTGAGCATGGACGATGAGATAC